>NC_074704.1:30356533-30403246 GCF_029448725.1 Salvelinus fontinalis | reverse complement strand
CACCACTTACTGACATCTAGAGGAAGACGTAGGCAGTGTTTGTATCCCCATAGCATTCACAGGGACATTACAACTGACCTGGGAACAGGGGCCAAGATTTCTGAAATCTCACTCCCTGTCATGAAAAGTGCTGTAGAAGGAGTTCTGTTTCACTCAGAGACATAATTCCAACGCCTATAGAAACTAGAGAGTGTTTTCTATCCAATAATAATAATAGTATGCATATTGTAAGAGCAAGAATTAAGTACTAGGCAGTTTAATCTGGAGACCAAGTTATGCTAAGTCGAAACAGCACCCCCTATATTCGCAAGAAGTTTTAACAGGGTGGTGATTACAGTGTGGCGCATGCTAATGCTAACTTAAATAGTGAAATATTAGCATGGAGATATATTAATACTAACTTAAATAGTGAAATATTAGCATGGAGATATGCTAATGCTAACTTAAAGAGCTAAATATTAGCATGGAGATATGCTAATGCTAACTGAAAGATGGAATCCACAGTAGGGGGAAGCAGCCCCATTTTCCGTTGTTATTGATTTTGTTGCCAAGCTGAGGAGTGCAGCAAAAATTCCAGTACATTTTGCCCTCTTTTATCGCGCGTGAAATGATGTCAGAGGGGAGAAAACAGTATTCAATGTTTGTGGTAACTTCTTTGTTGTTGTAAAACTATAAATGGACGTGTCAGTTTCACCATTAAGGATTCCAGCTTTAAAGCAGCCAGGTCACTCAAGATTAACGTTGAAATTGAACGTCCATCCATGTCCCAAGGACGTTGGGAGATGCCTTCAGAACCTGCCACTTGGGCAACGGTGAGCACCGTTACCAACAAGTAGGCTTGGGTGTTGGGGATGGGTCAGAGGGTCACATGTTCAATCCCAGTGCAGACACAATTTATTAAAATGTTGAACCCAAACCCTTAACCATTCAAAATGAATGGCTACATTTAACCAGACGCAAGGCACCTTGCCAGGAGGCTCTACCCATCAACCGTGTCAAAAAACATTTAGAAATGTAACGTTTGGACCAACTTTGGAAATTTTACGTTTTGAGAAACGCAGATAAACGTCTGAATCTGAAATCAAATTGGTCAAAGTGAGATGGTGTTGCTTTAAAGAGTGGAATATTATCATGGAAATATTAGGTAACAGAGCAGTCTGGATATGTCTTTACTCCACAAAGCACATACTTGCCTAGCCCTCCTCATCTCACATCCTCCCTCACCTTCTCCCTCCTTCCTCCTTCCTCTGGGGTGCTTCCCATCCCCATTACATCCATCCTATCCATGCTCATTCCCATAGTAGCCTTGGTGTGTCTGTCTGCTGTCTGCTGTGGCCAGAGGTCTTGGCTTGTTGGGAGAGGGTGTGAACTGAGAAGGACAATACCGGTGGTACCTATTTTACCTCAAACATCTGTGTATTTTAAGAAAAGCTTTCACCAAAATGTCGCGCAATCCCCAGGACGGTATCTTGCAGCAAAAACACACGCACACACACACACGTGTTTTGTTTACGTGTTCACAGTACAATAAAGCATCTGGCTGCTGTCATACACACACATACACTGGCATGCACACACACACACACACATACTCACCCACATTGTCATCAAACCATGTACTCTCACTCTGGCCTGGTGTCATCAAGTCTGTTGGTTACTGTAAGACTGTAGCAGTGTGTTGTCTGTTGGTTACTGTAAGACTGTAGGAGTGTGTTGTCTGTTGTCATCAAGTCTGTTGGTTACTGTAAGACTGTAGGAGTGTGTTGTCTGTTGGTTACTGTAAGACTGTAGGAGTGTGTTGTCTGTTGGTTACTGTAAGACTGTAGGAGTGTGTTGTCTGTTGGTTACTGTAAGACTGTAGGAGTGTGTTGTCTGTTAGTTACTGTAAGACTGTAGGAGTGTGTTGTCTGTTGTCATCAAGTCTGTTGGTTACTGTAAGACTGTAGCAGTGTGTTGTCTGTTGGTTACTGTAAGACTGTAGGAGTGTGTTGTCTGTTAGTTACTGTAAGACTGTAGCAGTGTGTTGTCTGTTAGTTACTGTAAGACTGTAGCAGTGTGTTGTCTGTTGGTTACTGTAAGACTGTAGGAGTGTGTTGTCTGTTGTCATCAAGTCTGTTGGTTACTGTAAGACTGTAGCAGTGTGTTGTCTGTGGGTTACTGTAAGACTGTAGGAGTGTGTTGTCTGTTGGTTACTGTAAGACTGTAGGAGTGTGTTGTCTGTTGGTTACTATAAGACTGTAGCAGTGTGTTGTCTGTTGGTTACTGTAAGACTGTACGAGTGTGTTGTCTGTTGGTTACTGTAAGACTGTAGCAGTGTGTTGTCTGTTGGTTACTGTAAGACTGTAGGAGTGTGTTGTCTGTTGTCATCAAGTCTGTTGGTTACTGTAAGACTGTAGGAGTGTGTTGTCTGTTGGTTACTGTAAGACTGTAGGAGTGTGTTGTCTGTTGGTTACTGTAAGACTGTAGGAGTGTGTTGTCTGTTGGTTACTGTAAGACTGTAGGAGTGTGTTGTCTGTTAGTTACTGTAAGACTGTAGGAGTGTGTTGTCTGTTGTCATCAAGTCTGTTGGTTACTGTAAGACTGTAGCAGTGTGTTGTCTGTTGGTTACTGTAAGACTGTAGGAGTGTGTTGTCTGTTAGTTACTGTAAGACTGTAGCAGTGTGTTGTCTGTTAGTTACTGTAAGACTGTAGCAGTGTGTTGTCTGTTGGTTACTGTAAGACTGTAGGAGTGTGTTGTCTGTTGTCATCAAGTCTGTTGGTTACTGTAAGACTGTAGCAGTGTGTTGTCTGTGGGTTACTGTAAGACTGTAGGAGTGTGTTGTCTGTTGGTTACTGTAAGACTGTAGGAGTGTGTTGTCTGTTGGTTACTATAAGACTGTAGCAGTGTGTTGTCTGTTGGTTACTGTAAGACTGTAGGAGTGTGTTGTCTGTTGGTTACTGTAAGACTGTAGCAGTGTGTTGTCTGTTGGTTACTGTAAGACTGTAGGAGTGTGTTGTCTGTTAGTTACTGTAAAACTGTAGGAGTGTGTTTGTCTGTTGTCATCAAGTCTGTTGGTTACTGTAAGACTGTAGGAGTGTGTTGTCTGTTGGTTACTGTAAGACTGTAGGAGTGTGTTGTCTGTTAGTTACTGTAAGACTGTAGGAGTGTGTTGTCTGGTGTCATCAAGTCTGTTGGTTACTGTAAGACTGTAGGAGTGTGTTGTCTGTTGGTTACTGTAAGACTGTAGGAGTGTGTTGTCTGTTAGTTACTGTAAGACTGTAGGAGTGTGTTTGTCTGTTGTCATCAAGTCTGTTGGTTACTGTAAGACTGTAGGAGTGTGTTGTCTGTTGGTTACTGTAAGACTGTAGGAGTGTGTTGTCTGTTAGTTACTGTAAGACTGTAGGAGTGTGTTGTCTGGTGTCATCAAGTATGTTGGTTACTGTAAGACTATAGGAGTGTGTTGTCTGTTGGTTACTGTAAGACTGTAGGAGTGTGTTTGTCTGTTGTCATCAAGTCTGTTGGTTACTGTAAGACTGTAGGAGTGTGTTGTCTGTTGGTTACTGTAAGACTGTAGGAGTGTGTTGTCTCTTGGTTACTGTAAGACTGTAGCAGTGTGTTGTCTGTTGGTTACTGTAAGACTGTAGGAGTGTGTTGTCTGTTAGTTACTGTAAGACTGTAGGAGTGTGTTGTCTGTTGTCATCAAGTCTGTTGGTTACTGTAAGACTGTAGCAGTGTGTTGTCTGTTGGTTACTGTAAGACTATAGGAGTGTGTTGTCTGTTGGTTACTGTAAGACTGTAGCAGTTTGTTGTCTGTTGGTTACTGTAAGACTGTAGGAGTGTGTTGTCTGTTGGTTACTGTAAGACTGTAGGAGTGTGTTGTCTGTTAGTTACTGTAAGACTGTAGGAGTGTGTTGTCGGTTGGTTACTGTAAGACTGTAGCAGTGTGTTGTCTGTTGGTTACTGTAAGACTGTAGGAGTGTGTTGTCTGTTAGTTACTGTAAGACTGTAGGAGTGTGTTGTCTGTTAGTTACTGTAAGACTGTAGGAGTGTGTTTGTCTGTTGTCATCAAGTCTGTTGGTTACTGTAAGACTGTAGCAGTGTGTTGTCTGTTGGTTACTGTAAGACTGTAGCAGTGTGTTGTCTGTTGGTTACTGTAAGACTGTAGCAGTGTGTTGTCTGTTGGTTACTGTAAGACTGTAGCAGTGTGTTGTCTGTTGGTTACTGTAAGACTGTAGCAGTGTGTTGTCTGTTGGTTACTGTAAGACTGTAGCAGTGTGTTGTCTGTTGGTTACTGTAAGACTGTAGCAGTGTGTTGTCTGTTGGTTACTGTAAGACTGTAGGAGTGTGTTGTCTGTTAGTTACTGTAAGACTGTAGCAGTGTGTTGTCTGTTGGTTACTGTAAGACTGTAGGAGTGTGTTGTCTGTTGGTTACTGTAAGACTGTAGCAGTGTGTTGTCTGTTGGTTACTGTAAGACTGTAGCAGTGTGTTGTCTGTTGGTTACTGTAAGACTGTAGCAGTGTGTTGTCTGTTGGTTACTGTAAGACTGTAGGAGTGTGTTGTCTGTTAGTTACTGTAAGACTGAAGGAGTGTGTTGTCTGTTGGTTACTGTAAGACTGTAGGAGTGTGTTGTCTGTTGGTTACTGTAAGACTGTAGGAGTGTGTTGTCGGTTGGTTACTGTAAGACTGTAGCAGTGTGTTGTCTGTTGGTTACTGTAAGACTGTAGGAGTGTGTTGTCTGTTGTCATCAAGTCTGTTGGTTACTGTAAGACTGTAGCAGTGTGTTGTCTGTTGGTTACTGTAAGACTGTAGGAGTGTGTTGTCTGTTAGTTACTGTAAGACTGAAGGAGTGTGTTGTCTGTTGGTTACTGTAAGACTGTAGGAGTGTGTTGTCTGTTAGTTACTGTAAGACTGTAGCAGTGTGTTGTCTGTTGGTTACTGTAAGACTGTAGGAGTGTGTTGTCTGTTGGTTACTGTAAGACTGAAGGAGTGTGTTGTCTGAGTTTGTGTGTGTGTGTGTGTGTGTGTGTGTGTGTGTGTGTGTGTGTGTGTGTGTGTGTGTGTGTGTGTGTGTGTGTGTGTGTGTGTGTGTGTGTGTGTGTGTGTGTGTGTGTGTGTTGGTAGCATAGAAGCGTAGTAGTGTTTAGTAGTGGAATATGTTGCGTTATACTGTATCTGAAAAGCTTTAGTGTGGCATCGGTAGTGTGGTAGTTTAAGACCACCTGGCACCCTATTCCCTTTGTAGTGCACTACTTTTGACCAGATCCCATACTGTAGGGCTCTGGTCAAAAGTAATGCATTTTGTAGAGATTAGGGTGCCATTTGGAACGCTGGCTAATAGCCTATAGACTGTATAGTATGAAACACCACCACCTGTGCTCTCCTCACTGACTGTGTCTAACACTGCTCTGCCCTACAGAGTGTACACGATGCTGCGGTAAGTGTGCGTGCGTGCGTGTGTGTCAGTGAGCAACGTTTTTTATTGTCTCTCTTTTCCTCCCTCTCTCTCTCTCACCCTCCTCTCTCTTGTGTGTTCTCGTTGGCCCTTCACCAATTAACTGGATCTCTCTATTGTTCTGCTCTCTCTCTTCTTCCTTTTAACCTCCCTGCCCTCTAATGTCTCATCCTCCCTTCTCTCCTTTCCTCATCATGTTCTTTCTCTACCTCCTTCCCAACTTTTTTACCTTCCCTTCGTCCTCTGTTTCCCATCCCTCCCCCTCATTCCTCTCTCCCATACCAACCCCACCTCTCTTTCTATACCCAACCCTTTCCTCCTCCCCACTCATCCTTTTCCCTTCATCCTTCTCTCCCCCCTTCCTCTCTCCATCCCTCTCGCTCCCTGGGTCTTGGTGGCTATGCTGTGCCCAATGGATCTGTCCTCCGGTGCTGTTTGTTTTTGTCTCTCCCTTCCTCTCCGCTCCCTTCTTCTCTTCTCCTTTCCTCTCCTTTCTCCGCTCCCTTCTTCTCCGCTCCCTTCTTCTCCGCTCCCTTCTTCTCCTCTCCCTTCCTCTCCGCTCCCTTCTTCTCTTCTCCTTTCCTCTCCCTTCTTCTCCACTCCCTTTTTCTCCGCTCCCTTCCTCTCCGCTCCCTTCTTCTCCTCTCCCTTCCTCTCCCTTCCTCTCCGCTTCCTTCTCCGCTCCCTTCTTCTCCACTCCCTTCCTTTCCTCTCCCTTCTTCTCCCTTCTTCCCCTCTCCCTTCCTTTCCTCTCCCTTCTTCTCCTCTCCTTTCCTTTCCCTTCTTCTCCGCTCCCTTCTTCTCCGCTCCCTTCTTCTCTTCTCCGTTCCTTTCCCTTCTTCTCCGCTCCCTTCTTCTCCACTCCCTTTCTTTCCTCTCCCTTCTTCTCCCTTCTTCTCCTCTCCCTTCCTCTCCTCTCCCTTCTTCTCCGCTCCCTTCTTCTCTTCTCCTTTCCTCTCCCTTCATCTCCTCTCCCTTCTTCTCCGCTCCCTTCTTCTCTTCTCCTTTCCTCTCCCTTCTTCTCCGCTCGCTTCTTCTCTGCTCCCTTCTTCTCTGCTCCCTTCTTCTCCGCTCCCTTCTTCTCCGCTCCCTTCTTCTCCGCTCCCTTCTTCTCTTCTCCTTTCCTCTCCCTTCTTCTCCGCTCCTTTCTTCTCTTCTCCTTTCCTCTCCCTTCTTCTCCGCTCCCTTCTTCTCTTCTCCTTTCCTCTCCCTTCTTCTCCGCTCCCTTCTTCTCCGCTCCCTTCCTCTCCCTTCTTCTCCTCTTCTTTCCTCTCCCTTCCTTCCTCTCCCTTCCTCTCCGCTCCCTTCTTCTCCTCTCCCTTCCTCTCCTCTCCCTTCCTCTTCTCTCCCTTCCTATCCTATCTCTTCCTATCCTCTCCCTTCTTCTCCTCTCCCTCTCCTCTCCTTTCCCTGCCTTCCTTTCCTCTCTGTGGCTTCATGACTGTGTGTGTGGCTCTCTGCTCCTCTCCTCTCTGTGTGCCTGTCTGACTACAGCGGAGACGACACAGGCCCCGTGGACATAACCACCTCAGTGTATGTACCCCTGTCTCTCCCTCTCTGTCTCTTTATCTATCTTCCGTTCATTTTAGTTCTCTCTCTATCACTCTCTCTCTCTTTTAATGTACCCCTGTCTCTCCCACTATCTCTCTGTCTCTCTATCGCTCCCCTATCTCTCTCTCTGTCTTTCTCAAGCTTAAAAAAAATCCACCTCTCTCTCTCTCCCTCTGTTTTTTCCCGTCTGTCTTTCATCTTGTTTCTATGTTCTCCTGTCCTCTCCTCTCTCTCTCTGATCCTTTTGTCCCAGTAATGTTGTGTGCTGCCCCCCCCCCCCCCCCCCCCCCCACACCCTCTGTCCTGTATGCCTGTGTTGCAGTGTTGGTCCACATGGTCTAGAAGGAGGGTCTGCTTGTCTGTCTGTCCGTCTGTCTGTGATTGTCTGTCTGCTGTCTTTGTATGTTTGAGATTGCGATTGCCTCTTGCATTGCCTCTGGGTCGACAGCAAATGTTGAAGCATGATATCGCTAGACGGACATTGCTGACCAATATATAAACATAGTCTTGGCATGTCATGTCAGTCACACCGTGCATGGTATACCATATTGGACATTGGGCGCTCTTTGGAAGCCAATTGTGTGTGTGAGCGTCTGGTTACTGCACATGATATGCCATGCTTCATAGCTAAGCTACATATGGAAGCCAGTCTGAACAGCAGAATGCAGCTTGTGAGCTCAGTGGGTGTGTGTATTTCGGGTGTGAGTTGAATGCCCAGCTACTTGAGGAGTACGCATGGCTTGTCCATATATCCATCGGGCTTGTCTGGTTCCCCCATTACAAGACCGAGGGACTTGTATACCTGAATGACTTGAAGAGGTCAGCTCCTAGGTCTGCCTGCTGATACAGGTGTTCTTCATGCTAGTAGATCGTGGATGTGACTGTGGGTGTCGGTATTGAATGCTACTACGATCTCTAAAAGATAGCATTCTGGATGCATACATGCTTCTGCATACGTGCCATTGGATGCATGTGAGGCATGGTCTATGCTTGTTCTCTTTCTCTCTCTTCTGTCATTCTGCCCTTTATGTCTCTCTCTCTCTCTTTCTCTCTCTCTCTCTCTCTCTCTCTCTCTCTGCCTGTCGCTCTCTCATAGTAGGGAAGCATGGTATTGTAGTTGGATGTGCTTGGGGTTGTGGGTTTAGTGAGGTATGGGCTGATAGAGGGATCTTTTGGGATGGTGTACTCTCCCACACAGACACTCCCACACAGACTCTCCCACACAGACACTCCAACACAGACACTCCAAAACAGACACTCCCACACAGACTGTCCCACACAGACACTCCCACATAGACACTCCCACACAGACACTCCCACACAGACTGTCCCACACAGACACTCCCACACAGACACTCCGACACAGACACTCCCACACAGACACTCCCACACAGACTGTCCCACACAGACTGTCCCACACAGACACTCCCACACAGACACTCCCACACAGACACTCCCACACAGACACTCCAACACAGACACTCCCACACAGACTGTCCCACACAGACACTCCCACATAGACACTCCCACACAGACTGTCCCACACCGACACTCCCACACAGACACTCCGACACAGACACTCCCACACAGACACTCCCACACAGACTGTCCCACACAGACTGTCCCACACAGACACTCCCACACAGACACTCCCACACAGACACTCCCACAAAGACACTCCCACACAGACACTCCAACACAGACACTCCCACACAGACTGTCCCACACAGACACTCCCACTTAGTCACTCCCACACAGACACTCCCACATAGACACTCCCACATAGACACTCCCACATAGACACTCCTACACAGACACTCCCACACAGACACTCCCACACAGACACTCCCACACAGACACTCCCACACAGACTCTCCCACACAGACACTCCCACACAGACACTCCCACACAGACTCTCCCACACAGACACTCCAACACAGACACTCCCACACAGACACTCCCACACAGACACTCCCACACTGACTCTCCGAAACTGACTCTCCCACACAGACACTCCAACACAGACACTTCAACACAGACACTTCCACACAGACACTCCGACACAGACTCTCCGACACACACTCCCACGCAGACAAGTGCATTAACACAAGCAGACACTCTCACACTACACACTACCACCACTACATATTCCTGTACAGAGTGAGTTTTAAACAGTTTGACTTTCTTATTTTCTGCCCGTTCTCTCATTCTCTCTCCCACTCTCTCTTCTCTCTCTTCCATCTCTCTTCTCTCACTTCCATCTCTCTTCTCCCTCTCTACATCTTGCTCCCTCTCCTCCTCCTCTCCTCCCCCTCTCCTCTCCTCTCCCTCCCCCTCTCCCTCTCCGTTCTCCAGACCATAACAGACACCAGCCCCATGCGTCGGTCCACCTCCTCTCTGGTCCACGGGCGTTCTGGCAGGGAGAGGGGGGTGAGGCTGGATGACTACAGCCTGGAGAGGGTAGAAGGAGAGGGGAGGCATGGTGGGGGAGCAGGAGGGGGACAACGCAGGGACAGGAGGGATAGGAGCCACCGCACCTCTCAGAGGTCCCTGACCAGATATACAGACGCAGACACAGGTGAGAGCGATGAAGAGATGGAGAGACACATGCACGTCACACACACACACACACACACACACACACACACACACACACACACACACACACACACACACACACACACACACACACACACACACACACACACACACACACACACACATACACACAGACACATACACACAAACATACACACACACATACACACACAAACACAGTTACAGAGGTCCCTTACCAGATAAACGGACACAGACACAAGTGAGAGAGATGCTAGAGTATTTTGACCAAGTTTCTCATTGAACAAGGCCAGTATTCACAAAGTGTCTCAGAGTAGGAGTGCTCATCTAGAATCAGTTTTGCCTTTCAGATCATAATGAACAAAATAAAATGAACGGGGGGAGCTGATCCTAGATCAGAAATGTCTTGTGGATACTGGCCCTGGTTTCCCTTAGAATAAATAGTCTTTATCCCAGTGCTTTGGAGGATTCTGGATGTCCTGCTTGTTCCCTTCTGAATCTTCCAGCTGGGATTTCTGGAAAAACTGGGAATTTTGCTAATATTGTTAACACTAAATAAAAGCTCCCAAAAGGGAAGGTTTCAAACCAAACTTTTTGGAAAGAAGGTAAGAAGTAGAAAGTTTTAGAGAAACTTTTCAGAGAAAAGTCAAGTTCCATCAGAGGTTTGAGGTAGAAAAGTCAAGTTCCATCAGAGGTTTGAGGTAGAAAAGTCAAGTTCCATCAGAGGTTTGAGATAGAAAAGTCAAGTTCCATCAGAGGTTTGAGGTAGAAAAGTCAAGTTCCATCAGAGGTTTGAGATAGAAAAGTCAAGTTCCATCAGAGGTTTGGGGTAGAAAAGTCAAGTTCCATCAGAGGTTTGAGGTAGAAAAGTCAAGTTCCATCAGAGGTTTGAGGTAGAAAAGTCAAGTTCCATCAGAGGTTTGAGGTAGAAAAGTCAAGTTCCATCAGAGGTTTGAGGTAGAAAAGTCAAGTTCCATCAGAGGTTTGAGGTAGAAAAGTCAAGTTCCATCAGAGGTTTGAGGTAGAAAAGTCAAGTTCCATCAGAGGTTTGAGGTAGAAAAGTCAAGTTCCATCAGAGGTTTGAGGTAGAAAAGTCAAGTTCCATCAGAGGTTTGAGGTAGAAAAGTCAAGTTCCATCAGAGGTTTGAGGTAGAAAAGTCAAGTTCCATCAGAGGTTTGAGGTAGAAAAGTCAAGTTCCATCAGAGATTTGAGGTAGAAAAGTCAAGTTCCATCAGAGGTTTGAGGTAGAAAAGTCAAGTTCCATCAGAGGTTTGAGATAGAAAAAGTCAAGTTCCATCAGAGGTTTGAGATAGAAAAGTCAAGTTCCATCAGAGGTTTGAGGTAGAAAAGTCAAGTTCCATCAGAGGTTTGAGGTAGAAAAGTCAAGTTCCATCAGAGGTTTGAGGTAGAAAAGTCAAGTTCCATCAGAGGTTTGAGATAGAAAAGTCAAGTTCCATCAGAGGTTTGAGATAGAAAAGTCAAGTTCCATCAGAGGTTTGAGGTAGAAAAGTCAAGTTCCATCAGAGGTTTGAGGTAGAAAAGTCAAGTTCCATCAGAGGTTTGAGGTAGAAAAGTCAAGTTCCATCAGAGGTTTGAGATAGAAAAGTCAAATTCCATCAGAGGTTTGACATAGAAAAGTCAAGTTCCAGCAGAAGTTTGAGAAATTCAAGGAAGTAGACTTTCAGAAGAAACTTTATGGCATAGAAAATATGTCCCCCCTCCTCTTGCAGGGTTGGGCACAGACCTGAGCACCACCACCCAGTCTGGAGAACTCCCCCCCAAAGAGCGTGAACGTGAACGCGGTCGAGCCAAAGACCGCAGGCACCACCATCATCACCACCACCACGGTGGCTCCATGGAGAAGGAGGGGCGCTTCGGGCCAGACAGACACGGGCCAGAGTTCACCCACAGACACCCCCACGACCAGGGGGACAGACACTGGTCCCGCTCTCCTAGTGAGGGGCCCGACGGACGGGGCCACAGACAGGTGGGCACCACACAGCGACGGACGGGAGATGAGAAGCATAAGCATATACACACAAACATACACACACAAATGCATGTGAAAGTACACACATAGACTGCACATACTGTATACGGCCTCACACACACACAATCACACACACACACACACACACACCGTTATTCCTCTCTATAGTATATCTTTCTCAGGGAAGTGGAAGAAGGCCTTCGTCAAGCACCATGGAAAACAGGTGGATTATAATGGTTCTTTCTCATCCCATTGGTGGATATCGAAAACTAACCAATGGAGAAGCAGCTGGAGTGATCTAACCAATAATCTTTGATTTAGAGTTCTGCCTTGATGGTTAACTACCACTACTTACAGATATCAATTTCTCTTTTTTTCTTTTTCTTTTTTTCTTTGTCACTGTTTCTCTGTCCATTTTTCTTGATGTGGCTCTCGTGGCTTCAACGTGTATGTGCTCTTTTGCCTCATTGGCGGTTTGGTTGTTATGGTTTTCAATGTTGCTGTCTTTCCGCTTTTCTTTTCTCTCTCCTTATCTCTGTCTACCTATATCTATCCCTCCTCCTCTCTCTTTATCTCTATCTATCTATATCTATCCCCCTCCTCCTCTCTCTTTATCTCTGTCTCTCTATCTATCTATATCTATCCCCCTCCTCCTCTCTCTTTATCTATATCTATCTATCTATCTATCTATATCTATCCCTCTCTTTATCGATATCTATCTAACTATATCTATCCTCCCTCCTCCTCTCTCTTTATCTCTGTCTATCTATCTATCTATATCTATCCCCCTCCTCCTCTCTCTTTATCTCTGTCTATCTATCTAACTATATCTATCCCCCCTCATCCCCTCTCTTTATCTCTGTCTATCTATCTACCTATATCTATCCCCCCTCATCCCCTCTCTTTATCTCTGTCTATCTATCTACCTATATCTATCCCCCTCCTCCTCTCTCTTTATCTCTGTCTATCTATCTATCTATATCTATCCCCCTCCTCCTCTCTCTTTATCTCTATCTATCTATCTACCTATATCTATCCCCCTCCTCCTCTCTCTTTATCACTCTGTCCGTCTCGCTCTGTGTCTGTTTGTCTCTATCTCCTCTCTCTATCTCCTCTCTCTTTCTCTCTGGTCGGTGTGGTTGTGGTCGTGGTTCCTTTGTGGTTGGCTGTGGTTGGTTAATTTTGTGGTGCTTTTTGATTTGCCTTGTCGCCATATTTGCTGTAGGGCAGTAGCTCGGTGAGCGGCAGCCCCGTTCCCTCCACGTCCGGTACCTCCACCCCCCGCCGTGGGCGCCGCCAGCTGCCCCAGACCCCCGCCGTGCCACGCCCCCACGTCACCTACTCCCCAGCCATACGACACCCCAAGCCCACCTACGGAGCAGGTCCCCCTGGACGACTCCGCTCCCCCTCCCCCCGACACTTCTCCCCCCCGGAGCACGACGGAGGGGGGTATCACCGTCCGCCATCGCGTCACGTTTCCCCGCTTGAGCACGGAGGGTCGAGGCACGGGTCTCCGAGATCGGCCCGGCACCAGTCGGGGTCTCGTTCACCTCCGCCCCACCATGGGTCACCCCGGTCCCCCCGCCACGGGCGCTGGAGCGGTCCCCCTCCCGGGGATAGTCTGGAGAGCGAGGGCGGCCCATTCTATGAGCGTGACTGCGAGTACGAGCGCCAGCATGAGCCGCCCGCCTACGAGCAGAGCCTCAGCAACCCACATCCCCACGGCAACCCCCACCCGCACGGCAACCCGCACCCACGCTCCCCCAGGACTGCCCGGCACGGGGGCGGCGTGGGCCCACCACCTCCACTTGCTCCCCCTCACCCCCGACGAGTCCCAAATGGTTACCGCTCGTCTTCGCCCTCCCCGCACCGGCGAGGGCCCCCACATCAACACCCCCATCCAGGGGGACCACCCCACCGGTCCCCCCCTCATCACCGGGTCCCCCATGGAGGCCCCAGAGGCCCCCGGAAGGGCCTGCACGAACCCTACAGCGAGACGGACGAGGACGACTGGTGCTAGCACAGCGAAGGAACAGAAGAACGAGGGAGGAGAGGAAGAGAGGAAAAGGAGGGAGGAGAGGAGTCTCTCCGTCTCCCCCGTCCTCTGTTCTTCGTTATGCAGACTTGAATGAAGGGTAAAGGGATGCAGAAAGGGGTGAGGAAAGGAAAGGAGGAGAGGAGAATTTGGGAGAAGTCTCTCCATCCCTCTACCTCCACCCCTGAGACTCAGACTTGGATGGAATGATGAAGGATGGAGGGATGGTTAGAGGAGAGGAGGCACACTGTGTGAGTGTGTGAGACTCTAAACTCAGAGCAAACATGACAAAGAGAGACAGCTATAAGGCAGAACTACGCACCTCTCCTCTTCTCCTCTGTCTCAACTACCATACCCAGAGTTCTCAGCGTGCCCAGGGGGGAGTGGACCGAGGGATGGTGGAGAGGTGGAGAGGGAAGAAAGAACAAAAGAATGAAAGGAAGGGAGGAGCATGTGTATTAAGTTACAAGTGGCCAATGAATAGTAAATATAAGCTCATCTCCCAGACTGTTTAGGAGATAGGTGGGTTAGTTAAGTTAAGCTAAACCTGGGTGCTCTTGCTGTTCTGTCATTCTATTCTACTAGCCTGATAAGTGTTAGGAGCTAACAGCTAAACGCTAGCTAGCTAACACTGCTCTTGGTCTAACCTAGACGGACATGTTTAAAAGAAAAAACAAGGAAAACCCATGCCAGGACCCCCTATCCTTATACACGCCAAGCTATGCCTCCAGAAAAATCTAACTTGAAGACTAAAGAACAGAAAACAAAAACAAACTTTGAAAAAAAAGAGGAGAAAAAAAGGGAGAACAACCACTTTAACTTAAACTTTCCTTAAAGGGACTGGACTAGAACCAGGAAGCTCCGCCTCTACTGCAAAAACCAGCCAATGACAGAGCTGGCTGATATTTGATGAGTTTTATCATCTCCTGTTTACTGTTACAGACTCACGAAATGCTGACGACGGACCTGGTGTGACCTCACTTCCTGTGGGTGGGGCCTAGTGTGACATCACGTCCTGTTCCGGTGGGTGGGGCCACAGGGGAGGGGCTGGGGGCAGAGTCATGGACCCTTAGGGGGCGTAGTTTGTTTGCCCCCACTATCTTCTCTCCCCCCTTCCTCTCTCCTCCATCCTGCCGAAAAAGAAAGGACAGGAAAGGAAAATGATGGGAGGAGGAGCGGAAAGAAAGAAGGGAGGGAAAAGACGATTTCTTCAGTATTTCTTCTATCGATTACTTCTTCTTCTTCTAATTCTTCTTCTTGGACATTGGAGCTTGGTTCTTCTGTTGCATTCGCTCAAGCCTCTGTTAATCCGTTATGATGCATGAAGGAATTTAACAACAACAAAAATACCTAGAGAGAAAATCTACTGTTGGGGATATGGGGGCATATTGGGTTTATCGAACATTTACATTTTAGGTTTTGATTGAAGAAGTTCTCTTTTTCTGACTCTCTCTCTCTCTCTCTCTCTCTCTCTCTCTCTCTCTCTCTCTCTCTCTGACTCTGTCTATCATCATGCGTTTGTTTATTGGGTAAATATTTGTTCTATATCACCCTAAGGATCCGATGGACAACCTTTTTTAAGTTTGATTTCCGCCCAATAGGGTTTTAAAGCTACCATTTTCTTATCTTGAAAGTACTCCTAAGTTCCTGAGATACTCCTAAATTTTACTAAGATATTCCTGTTGTACTAAGATATTCCTAAATTGTTTTGAGGAATAAGTAAGAATTGAGAGAGCTGTGAGGAGAGAGAGAGAACTTCAACCTCTTTAAATAAGTGATTTGTATTGTTAATAATGACGATGGTCCTATAAATACTGATATCAATGTCAATGCAAAACGATGAATGATGATAGTTGTTTGCCGTAGATCTGTTGTCATGTTTTTTGGAGTTTCAATCTGCTGTGTCATCTAGTTTTCATCGTTTATTTTCCTTGGGTTCTGTTCAAACTGTTCCCAAACTGTTCCCAAACTGTCCCAAACCTGTTTCCCAAACTGTTTCCCAAACCTGTTTCCCAAACTGTTCCCAAACTGTTCCCAAACTGTTCCCAAACTGTTCCCAAACTGTCCCAAACCTGTTTCCCAAACTGTTTCCCAAACCTGTTTCCCAAACTGTTCCAAACTGTTCCAAAACGCCTTTAACCGGGTCCGATACATGCAACACGCATAAACTTTTCAGGGAGGGGTTAGATGTCGGATTGTGATTGTGAGCAACACAGATAGAACTGTGTAGCGTTGTGTAACGCAGCTCTTTACCTCTGATCGGTCCCCCCTCAGTGGTAGACAGAGAACCGGGGCCACGTTCAGTAGCCAAATGTTGTCAAACGTTGCAGATAGAAATGTCATTAACAGAGCCGACGTGGTTCTTTATTCTACATGTAAGAGATGCATGTTTGTTCTAAATAGCATTTTTCTATCCGAGCGTTCCAGAAACATTGTGTCCTGCTGAGTGCGCCCCAGTCACAGCCAAATGAACCGGCCAACCAACCGTCAGACCTCCACAAGTATCTGATTTATAGCTAGAACCGTAGAGTTAGAAAGAGGACTTATACCGGGTTATATCCACCTAGAGCCCTCTTTCTACCTCTATGTTGTGAACGAGCTCCACCTCACATCCCCAAGAGCTCTCCACTAGCTGTCTAGTCTCTCTGTCTTTCTGATTTCCCATGACATGTTTAGCACTGAGCTGCTTGCTTTACCAAGCCAGAGGAGAACATTCTAGAAACATTTTATAATCTCTAAGACGTTCTAGAAACTCTCGTCTAGACTCTAGAAACTCTAGTACATTCTAGAGCATTCTTTAGACAGGTTAGCTAACATGATTGTTTCCAGATGTTTTGGATTAAAACATATTTATTTTGCTATGATTACAGTTATGTAGATTGTAACAGATATTCCCTATCATAACTCGTAAAATTATAGATACAATATAGATATATAGAGATATAAAAATGTATATATTATAGAGAGATAAACATACTTTTATTTACTTCAAACACTAGGTACGTGGCTAGAGCTCAGAAACTCTCCATTGAAATCAGCTACACAGATTCAAATTGCACTTTGTCCCGGTAGCTCCACACAATATCCCACTACAAACTCTATGCAGATCTATCCAACATCCATTTCTCCTTTACCATTACAGTGCAGAGTGGTTGTGCCATTATAAATAAATGACAATACGTAAGTGAGCGCATAGAAATAGAATGTGTAGAACAGGCCTCCCAATTCAAGTCAATGATGGCATATCTATAGATTATATTTCTATGGGTCAGATAGTGTATATACAGCATTTTAATATAGATGGATAGAACTATATAGGTAGAGGGTATGCCCACATCGTTTTGCTTTTGCACAATCACTCACGATATCCTTATCCTTCATAGCACATCTTTCCTTTATTTTTTACCCTCTTGCAGTGTTTTGTCCTCTCCTGCTCCCTCTATCGTTCTCCCAAGCTGTCCAATCCCATACACCACCCCTGCCCTCCGTATAGGTAGGTCCAGAGAGAGGGGGGCCTACATATACCACCCCTGCCCTCCGTATAGGTAGGTCCAGAGAGAGGGGGGGGCCTACAAATACCACCCCTGCCCTCCGTATAGGTAGGTCCAGAGAGAGAGGGGGGGCCTCCATATACCACCCCTGCCCTCCGTATAGGTAGGTCCAGAGAGAGAGGGGGGGCCGCCATATACCACCCCTGCCCTCCGTATAGGTAGGTCCAGAGAGAGAGGGGGGGCCTACAAATACCACCCCTGCCCTCCGTATAGGTAGGTCCAGAGAGAGAGGGGGGGCCTACATATACCACCCCTGCCCTCCGTATAGGTAGGTCCAGAGAGAGAGGGGGGGCCTACATATACCACCCCTGCCCTCCATATAGGTAGGTCCAGAGAGAGGGGGGGGCCTACATTTACCACCCCTGCCCTCCATATAGGTAGGTCCAGAGAGAGGGGGGGGCCTACATTTACCACCCCTGCCCTCCATATAGGTAGGTCCAGAGAGAGGGGGGGGCCTACATATACCACCCCTGCCCTCCGTATAGGTAGGTCCAGAGAGAGAGGGGGGGCCTACATATACCACCCCTGCCCTCCGTATAGGTAGGTCCAGAGAGAGAGGGGGGGCCTACATATACCACCCCTGCCCTCCATATAGGTAGGTCCAGAGAGAGAGGGGGGGGCCTACATATACCACCCCTGCCCTCCATATAGGTAGGTCCAGAGAGGGGGGGGCCTACATATACCACCCCTGCCCTCCATATAGGTAGGTCCAGAGAGAGGGGGGGGCCTACATATACCACCCCTGCCCTCCATATAGGTAGGTCCAGAGAGGGGGGGACCTACATATACCACCCCTGCCCTCCGTATAGGTAGGTCCAGAGAGGGGGGGACCTACATATACCACCCCTGCCCTCCGTATAGGTAGGTCCAGAGAGAGGGGGGGGCCTACATATACCACCCCTGCCCTCCATATAGGTAGGTCCAGAGAGAGAGGGGGGGGGCCTCCATATACCACCCCTGCCCTCCATATAGGTAGGTCCAGAGAGAGAGGGGGGGGGCCTCCATATACCACCCCTGCCCTCCATATAGGTAGGTCCAGAGAGAGGGGGGGGGGGCCTACAAATACCACCCCTGCCCTCCGTATAGGTAGGTCCAGAGAGAGAGGGGGGGGGCCTCCATATACCACCCCTGCCCTCCGTATAGGTAGGTCCAGAGAGAGGGGGGGGCCTACATATACCACCCCTGCCCTCCGTATAGGTAGGTCCAGAGAGAGGGGGGGCCTACAAATACCACCCCTGCCCTCCGTATAGGTAGGTCCAGAGAGAGGGGGGGGCCTACATATACCACCCCTGCCCTCCGTATAGGTAGGTCCAGAGAGAGGGGGGGGTCTACATATACCACCCCTGCCCTCCGTATAGGTAGGTCCAGAGAGAGGGGGGGGCCTACATATACCACCCCTGCCCTCCGTATAGGTAGGTCCAGAGAGAGAGGGGGGGCCTACATCAGAGGGGTGTTCATCTACCCAGAAACCCCAGTGCCTCAGTGCCTTCTGTTTTCAGAGTCACATCTACCCTTCCCCACTCGCCCCTCGCCCCTCACCATCCCCCTCACCCCCTCCTGTGGTTGATCAACATCAACCACACTACGCCTTAAAGAGTCCTAGTCGCTGTCTGTGGGCAGGTAGCGGTTGGGAGCAAGGCAGTAGGGACTGGGCTTTGCTTAGTTGGTTGGAACAGTGAGTAAAGCGCAGGAAGAGAGGGGAATGGAAACTATTTTTGATATGGCGGCCATTTTGGGGATCTCCTTTGCCCAGTTTCACACAGTGTAGTGAGATACTGTAATTGCAGGGGCGAAAAGGCAATGATTTGTTTACTTCTCAGGTGTCTCTAGAGATAGATAGCTAGATAGATAGAATCTACACTATATAATAGGCACGCTAAGGCAGTTAGTCAGTTATATCATATAATATGATATAAATTTATGAAATCATATGAAAAAATATAGGCCTAGGGTTTGAGTTACTGTATGGTTTGTTATCTGGCATGGGCATTTGTAATGTCTTCCCTTCTCCCCTTAACCTCCATTACAGACCACCTACCATTCATCATGAATCTGCCGCTGAAACCTACTTGCACTTGACACTGTGGGTGTCCACTGACCAGGCAGGAAACTGACTACTCCATTTCGGCTCAGCAACACCAACATGCTTGTCCAGAATTGTACCTGTAGATCCAAAATGGCTGACATCGACACACAACACTGCCATTGAATTAAAGCATGTTGTGTGGATTGTGTGCTCCAACCATTATAAAATGAATGACCATTTTAAGGGGTTTATTTTATTTATTTTTAAATCCAGAAGATTTGTGAAAAGGAGGCTTTACGAAGTTTACAGTTTACTCTCAATCGTTCATCCATCCATCCTACCTTCCTATCCATGTATTTTTTGTCTTTCCTTTCTCTTTCTGATGTGACTTCTTGATCGACTCTCTCTATCATTTTTTCCTCCTCTTTGAGAAAGCAGACGTCCTGCGAAAGCCAATCCAACCCCATTCACTCAATCGATCAACTGTTGTGCGTTTGTGAAATGATGTAAATGATTGGTGTGTGAGGCTAGTGTTTGTTGAAACAGAAATAAGGGCTCTCCTAACAAACTTAAGGGGTTTCATGTACAGGCAGGTACAGTAGTGCTGCCAAAAGTCATCTGTATGTATCTCAAACCATACAGTGGTGTGGTCTCCCCTTGTACAGCACTAGGTGTGTGCATGCGTGTGTGTTGGGGTCAAAGGTCAGGGTGAGAGAGTCTATGTGGGGGGGGGGGGGGGGGGGGGGGGGGCACAGCAGGGGGTACGTTCCGCTGAGGTGAAACGTAATGGTATGTTCTGCTGAGGCGAAACGTTCTGGAAAAGAACAGATAGAAATGTAATGAATAGAGCTGACACGACACCCTTTTCTGTCAGACTGACAAGCATATCCGTTCTACTTGATGCATTTCTATCTGAATGTTTTCTGTAACATTTGCACCCTCCTGAACAGACCCCGGTTAGAAGTAGTGTCACAAGTCACATTATTTCACAAATGGCACTGGAACGTTCTTGGTTCATTTTCTAGCTCCGCCTTCTTCCGCTTGCCAATACAGCCTTCATTATGATGTCATCAGCTGCCATTTTCTCATTGACCTCCACCTGCATCCCCCAGCTCATTTTGGAGTGGAGGGTCACCAACCTCATCAGGGCTGGGTTTACTGGCATGACAGTGAGACATTCCTCTGTGTCTGTGTGTTGTGTTCGTGTGTGTTTGCTACATGTGTGTGCGCGTGTGTGAGTGAGTGAGAGAGTATGTGCATGAGTGAGTGCGTGCGTGCGTGTGATCACACCTCATCTACAGTAAGTTATCTTCAGTGCCTTACACTGTACAGTAGGAACCAAATCTTCTTTGTAGATAGACAACACACACTGCACTGAATAACGCTTTCATAATGTTTCCATAACATTTTCTCTCCAACTGTACTCTTCTCTCCATCCAGTTATGCCTCACCTACCATTCTATTCCTTCTCTCTCTGTGATCGACGAGTAAGGTCTGGAGGGAGGGCATGGGTGAATGAATAGGTGATCGTTGTGTTGGGTCTGTCATCATTCTCTTTCTCTCTCTGTACATTTGCTCTGTAAACTCTTCTTGTGTACATCTTCCATAAACTTTCTGAAACAATCAGACCATGTCCATCTATTTTCTCTTTTATCGCCCCTCAATTTATTTTTCAACATTTACATTTCAATCATTTAGCAGATGCTCTAATCCATTGTGACATAGTGTCTACAACATCATTCCCACTCTTTAATTGTGCTTGAAGTCTCACTCAAGTAATGTCCATGTACATGTTATACCATACATGAACACAAGGTGGTGCACTCATGCTTTAAACAGAGTGTACATTGGTCGACATAACGTACCCTTCAGAGGCCTATGTGTATGTTGTCATTATATTGTTTTCGCAGGAGAACGGGTGAGTATCGTGTGTGTATGTGCGTATGTGCATGTTTGGAGACTTCAGTGTGTGTGTGTGTGTGTGTGTGTGTGTGTGTGTGTGTGTGTGTGTGTGTGTGTGTGTGTGTGTGCGTGTGTGTTTGTGTGTGTCTTTACGTGACATCACACACACACACAGCGACAACACCAAGATTCTTGACGACCGTGGGTGTGATTGATTCTAGAGATGTGTGGAGCGTCTTCTACTGTCACCATGGAAACCCTCAAGGCCCCTGACTCTTCATTCCATACAGTCTCCCAGCCATCACATTATAATATCACAATACCATCAATTTGTCCCATAGACACTGATTTAAGATCCGTTTTCAGTGTTAACCTCCTTATGGTGAAGCATAGGAGTGAGGTGGGGTGAATCTACAGTAGAAACCATACCATATCAGTCCAGTGCCACAGTAGAGAACCATACAAGACAGGAGTCCTTTTAGGAAGCAAGAAGAGAAAAGACACGACATAACTACATGGCAATTTAAGATAAAAAGAGAAGTATTTAAATAACAGATTTGCATGTGCAATGTGCATGCCACTACGTGGGGTTAAATAAGTCAACTTCAGGAATAAAATAAAATAAAAAATATTAAGAGAAAAAAAGTATATATATATATGTATAAATATATATAGATAGATGTTTTTAAGAGCAATGTGTTCCTTTTTCTTCTATTTTTAAAAACAAACAACTGGAGAAAAAAACTTGGACAAAAAAAATAGATAGATAATCTTTAAAAAGAAGAACTTTGGTGATGTAATCAAAGAATGTTTTTGTTTGTTACTTGACAGTTAATTCACTAAAGAGCTGTGACGGCGGGGAGGTAGACGATTTAACACTTTAAACAAAATGTTGAAACATTACATTACAACAACAAAAATTAAGAAAAGATAAATAAAAGATAAACATGGAATGAAGGAATACATTTTTCCTTAATTAAAGAAAAACAAAAATCCCTTGATTGAGAGTCTTGAGAGCTGCCTGATGACTCTGGTTATGATGTTACCCGTTTATTCCGGCTATGAAATCTCTTTTTCTCTCGCTCTCTATCTCTGCTATTTCTACCAGTGCATTTTGTTACTCCGAACAGAACTCTTCCTAAGGAACCTGAATAAAACCAGAGAGAATGCATTCTACCGACCCTCTGACTCCTTAATGCGTCTGTGTATAACACACACACACACACACACGCACACACACACACACACACACACAGAAAATGCATTCAATCTATCCTCTGTATCCTTCCTTAATCTGCATATAGAACACACACTGAACGATTTCAACCTATATCCTCTGTTTCCTTCCCTTCTTCCTTGGTTCCTTCTTATCCTCAAGATAGGAATGGTTTGGTTTATGGGAAGTCCAAACTACACACAAACACACCTACAGAGTATGGTACTTCCTCACATTGTGTGGCACACACACACACCCATTCAGTGAGGCATCCCCAACCACCTTTTACTGTGTGAGTCCACAACCCCCACCCACCAACACCCTCCCTCTCTTCCTCTATCCTCACATTTTATTGACATCCTTTCCCCCCCTCTCCCTGTACCACCCCGTAATGTCCTTCCTTCTCTCCTGTCCTTTTCCTCTCCCTCTCCCTGTACCACCCCGTAATGTCCTTCCTTCTCTCCTGTCCTTTCCCTCTCCCTCTCCCTGTACCACCCCGTAATGTCCTTCCTTCTCTCCTGTCCTTTCCCTCTCCCTCTCCCTGTACCACCCCGTAATGTCCTTCCTTCTCTCCTGTCCTTTCCCTCTCCCTCTCCCTGTACCACCCCGTAATGTCCTTCCTTCTCTCCTGTCCTTTTCCTCTCCCTCTCCCTGTACCATCCTGTAATGTCCTTCCTGCTCTCCTGTCCTTTCCCTCTCCCTCTCCCTGTACCATCCTGTAATGTCCTTCCTGCTCTCCTGTCCTTTGTCTCTCCCTCTCCAGTCTACCCCCTCCCTTCCTCCTACGTAGGCGCTCGTCGGACAATTACCTCAGTGTACACTCACACACACAGCACATCACAGCGGGGGAAGCCACGAGTGATGTCACATAGTCATAGAACATAAAGTATTCACAGCTTTATCCACTCACTCTTTCTCTCTTATCTTCTAGGTCATTTACTCTGTCTTTGACATGCTCACAATTTCTCCTGTCAATAAATCCATCTCTTCTCCCCCTGCCTCTCTCTCTCATACTGTACATGCACATTCAGAATATCTCCCTCTATCAATAAATCTTTCTTTCTCCCTCTCAAATTGAAAATAAAAAAAGGTGCTATCTAGAACCGAAAAGGGTTCTTCGGCTGTCCCCATAGGGGAACCCTTTGAAAAACCCTGGTTGGTTCCAGATAGAACCTTTTTTACTTTGAATATGAGATAGAGAGAGAGAGGGAGATTTATTGATAGAGGGAGTATCACGCCCTGACCATAGAGAGCCCTTGTTTCTCTATGGTGTTTAGGTCAGAGCGTGACTAGGGGGGTGTTCTAGTCGTTGTATTTCTTTGTTGGTGGTTTTTGTATGGTTCCAAATTAGAGGCAGCTGGTAATCGTTGCCCCTAATTGGGGATCATATTTAAGTAGCTATTTTTCCCACCTGTGTTTGTGGGATATTGTTTTGTGTTTTGTGCATGTACCGTCACGTTTCGTTGTTCGTTTATCGATTTATTGTTTTTGCTTAAAGTTTCACTTTGGAATAAACATGTGGAACTCAACATCCGCTGCGCCTTGGTCCCGTTCTTACAACAACCAAGACCGAGAGACTCTAAATGTGTGTGTGCATGTGTATGACAATGAATGAGAGAGAGAGAGAGAAAAGGAGAGAGACACAGAGGGGGAGAAGATATTTATTGATAGGAGAGACTGCGAGTGAGTATGTGAAAGAGAGGGTTCTACCTGGAACCAAAAAAGGTTACCCTATGGGGGACAGCCGAATAACCCTTTTGGAACCCTATTTTCTAAGAGTGTGGCATGAACGACACACACACACACATCTCCCTTCCCCCTCCCAGTCCCACAGTTCCAGATGTGTTGAGTGTTTCTGCCCTGCAGCAGTCGAGTCTTAAAATACACTCCACCTACGCTTTCTACCACTGCGCCCCCCGCCTCTACGCATCACTTCCTGTTTCTCTCACTCTTCCCGCTCTGCTCCTCCCAACTGCCTGCCTGCCTTGGCACTCATCTACGTCACACATAATCACCACACAAAGAACATATCATATACACACACTCACATGAACTCATACACCCTGCACAGTCACACACACACACACACACACACACACACACACACACACACACACACACACACACACACACACACACACACACACACACACACACACACACACACACACACACACACACACACACACACACAGTCAGTCACTGTGCAAACTGTTAGGATTCATACATACTCATAGACTTACTCACATAAACACACATTCTGTTTCTATCTGTCACATATGTGCGCACACAGTCACCACTGTACAAAGAAGACAACACAGTCAGCATGGTGCAATGGCAAACACACACTGACACACTGTTACTATATCATAGTCACATTAACTCACATACTGTTACTATATCATAGTCATATTAACTCACATACTGTTACTATATCATAGTCATATTAACTCACATACTGTTACTATATCACAGTCATATTAACTCACATACTGTTACTATATCATAGTCATATTAACTCACATACTGTTACTATATCATAGTCACATAAACTCACATACTGTTACTATATCATAGTCACATTAACTCACATACTGTTACTATATCATAGTCATATTAACTCACATACTGTTACTATATCATAGTCACATAAACTCACATACTGTTACTATATCATAGTCATATTAACTCACATACTGTTACTATATCATAGTCATATTAACTCACATACTGTTACTATATCATAGTCACATAAACTCACATACTGTTACTATATCATAGTCACATAAACTCACATACTGTTAATATATCATAGTCATATTAACTCACATACTGTTACTATATCATAGTCATATTAACTCACATACTGTTACTATATCATAGTCATATTAACTCACATACTGTTACTATATCATAGTCATATTAACTCACATACTGTTACTATATCATAGTCATATTAACTCACATACTGTTACTATATCATAGTCATATTAACTCACATACTGTTACTATATCATAGTCATATTAACTCACATACTGTTACTATATCATAGTCATATTAACTCACATACTGTTACTATATCATAGTCATATTAACACACACTGACACACAGTCATCAGGGTGCTAAGAAGAGGAATGGTGAGTGGTAAAGCAATCATGACACACACACACACACACACACACACACACACACACACACACACACACACACACACACACACACACACACACACACACACACACACACACACACATACACACACACACACACACACACACACAATCCATGTATCAATTGTCTCAGCTTGAAAATCCTTCTTGAACCAGTCTCCTCCCCTTCATCTACACTGATTGAAGTGGATTTAACAAGTCACATCAATAAGGGATCATAGCTTTCACCTGGATTCACCTGCTCAGTCTGTCGTGGAAAGAGCAGGTGTTCTTAATGTTTTGTACACTCAGTGTAAATCACAGCATGCGTAATCCTTTTATGTTATCCATGAAAAGAAGGGCAGGGTGGGCGGTGTGATAAGGATGCACATCACATCCTGATGCGTACATCATCCCCTCCCTCACCCCAGAGATGAGACCACGCGCCACTGCAGATCTTAATATAGCCGTGGGCTGGCTGGGAGATAAAACACGTCACTGTCCACGCCTCTCCGTAGCATTACAACTGCACTTCACATCATCGTGGACATCTGAAGTGACACCATATTCCCTATATAGTCCAACACATGCTGATGTGGCTATAGTAGGCTTATAGTAGGCTTACATATTGTATAAGGATTTCAACCCATCCGTCATGGTAGTATGGCCTACTGATCTATAGAGATAAATAGGACATAGGCTCTAAAGAGTGCATTTTGTCAATGCACTGGGAGTTAGTTGGTCATGATGAATGATGATTTAGGATTGTTACACAATTTAGTGCCCTTGAGCAAACCAAATGGACGACTCCAGCTATTTATATATTACATAACTCCCATTAAACCTCATGTAACTGTCAGTTAAGGTTATGAGAGGAAGTGAATCAGAATTATGTCACAATCCACCGGATATTGGTGTGTGTGTGTGTGTGTGTGTGTGTGTGTGTGTGTGTGTGTGTGTGTGTGTGTGTGTGTGTGTGTGTGTGTGTGTGTGTGTGTGTGTGTGTGTGTGTGTGTGTGTGTGTGTGTGTGTGTGTGTGTGTGTGTGGCAGCGGCTCTACTTACTCTTGTTATAACCATCTGAGCCTGAGTAATGTGGACCTGGACCACATATTGGGAAATATCTGTGTGGTCCTGTGTTATCTGTCTGCTAACTCTATTTGCCCTAGATAAATGAGACGTGTGTGTGTGCAAGCTTTTCAATACTATTAGGAGAGAGAGAAATAGAACAACAGATCAACAACTAAATACAGTTTTAGAATGTTTATTACAACTCTGATATAAAGATCATAGTCATGAGGTCATAGTAAAAAAATATATTTTTCTATATATAAAAATAGCTTATTTCACAGTTCATACAACCTTTCATGTAGGCTACTTCTCTGTAGTTATTATCACATTTGCATTGTCAGTGCAGTATATTGAACAGGTGAGACTGGTGTCACTACTAAACATTGGTTATATGTTACTATGCCATTTGACATTTAAACCTGGATTTAAACTGTATGTTGAGCACCATTTCAGTACAGTCTCTGGCACAATCCCATTCGTAGTCATTGATCAAAGTCCAGTGGGTGAATGTGTGCCCTCCCCCGGTTGTTTTTATAGTTTTACCCAGCAGAGTGGGTTATTTCCCGGTGTGTCTCTGTGTGTTGACCGTTGACACGTCAACTTTAAACATCTGGTATCCGTTTCGTGCTTTATGAGTCATCCCTCCACGAGCTATGCGTCAGGAACTGACTGCCCTGGAACTTTTCCACCGAAACACTTTTTCTGTCTCTGAGTTTCACCACTTCCTCAAACTTTCCAAACACAGTCACTGAGATCTGGTCGAGTCTGGTCTCGTTCTAGTTTGTGAGTTGCTCGTGTTCTCTCTCTGTTTCTTCTTTCTCTTGTTCTCGTCGAGCCACGGCTGAGACTCAGTTCTAGGGTGTAGCCTAACCTGGTCGCCGTGAGGCCGGAGACATCGCACCCTGGCCCCGATAATCCCATTGTCCCGCGGGCTCGCCAATGTAGGTCAACTTCCTCCTGACCCGTCCCATCCTTTAAACCTGGATTTAAACCGGCCTCTCCACCGGTTACCGGAGGTTAAGATCAGTTCGATCATAGCCTATCAACAACAAAGCTCCATTCAGAGCCGTTTTCACAGTTTAGAATGCTGCAATGGCCCGGTTTGAGTTTAGGGACAGGGTGGTGAAAGCGTCCCCGGCGCGGCAGCAGGTCCTTCGGCCGGTTCTAAGCACCCTCTCCTCCCCCAGCTCCAGTGAAAGTCTCGCCCTCTTGCTGGGGAGGAAATCGGGCGCGACGGACGCCTTCCCACGGCGTTTCCTGGAATGCCTGTCTGGGCTCACAGGGCTCCGGTTCTCTTTGTCCTCTACCGTCTCCTTCCCAATAAATGTCCTGGTCTTGCATGCGCCCTGAGCGGCATCAGAGTCACTAGACATGGGCTCCTGGATAGTTGGGGTCAGCGGCGACTCAGGCTCGACCTGTGACACCTCCACCTCGTCTTGTTCCCCACTGGCAGTAGTATCCATCGCACCCTCCTCTGGTGTGACCTGGACCAGGTGTGCGGTTCCCAGCTCCTCTCTCTCCTTGGCCAGGCAGGCGGAGTGGTACAGGTCCCGGGCGGAACGCATGACCACGGAGAGCAGCAGGCTCCGGTGTAGCCTCATACCTCCTCGCTGTGCTCGGGAGGCGTACAGTTTACTAATGGACACTGCCATGATCCGTTTGGCTTCAGCGCTCACGTCCATAGTTCCTCTTCTTGGTAGATAACCGTAAATTACGCACTGTTCGGTTGACGGTTGGAACAATAACTTAGAGCGTCAAGCTTTAGAATACTATTCGATACTATTCATACAATAGTATTCTATCTATAAATGAATCTGTACTTGTGTGTTGAGTTCTTCCTTAGTTTACAACCGTCACCAGCTGGTGTACAACACGATAATGAGAAGTCCAGAGTAACAGGGCGGTGTTATATTTCCACTCTGACGTAATGAGGCTCGAGCTGCTTCATTCCTCCTTGGTGACAGGATAAACACGCCCTGCCCTTCCTGCTCAGGCTTAGTTTCCTGCAGTAGATACCATATGGCTGTCTACCTTGCAGCATTACATGTATGTAACCTAGGCTACCTCCTACTGTAGCAACCGGTTATAAGTAAGCGTTTCACGGTATAGTCTACACCTGTTGTATTCGGCGCATGTGACAAATAACATTTGATTCGATGTTTTACCTGTGTTGTTGGAAACGCAGAGATCAATTTGCTGTTTGGGATTTCAAGAACCTCAATTAAAATAACAAGATGTTATTCTAGTAAATTCGTTGTAATAATAATATAACAGACTACCTGTGTTGTTGGAAACACAGCTAGCCTATTTCATCACCAACATGCTGCTTGAGACTTCAAGCAACTCAAAATCAAAGTAAATAACATATAACCTGTCTATTCATATAGAATACGATTTTATTATCGTCAATTTATATGAAGCTGACATCAAATAGAATATAATAGAATTGAATAGACTTCATTAATTGTTGTCAGTGCAGCAACATAAAAACAGATAGTGATCCTACAGTAGAAAACAACACCATCAAATGTCCCTAATATTCCAAACATATTCCTCTGTTCCCTTTTAGAGGACTATTGTTGTTGTTTTTCTATCAAACCCTGCAACATGTATCAAGGTTCAGCTACACTATAATTAGTAATTCTCAGAAGTCTGTGGGCGGTAAAATATGTAGCTGTCTCCGTGTTTCCAGGGAGTTTCTGTTTGTTTTGTTTTTTCTCCCTCTCTATATTTTTTCTATCTAACGTCACCCTCAAACATCCATATATGGGCCATCCGCCCTGGCTGTGAGTTCCCCAGGGGCGCGCAGTGGAAAAGCCATGACGTGAACGCGCAGCCACGTAACCGCAGCGCACAGCGGCACTTCCCCCATCTAGCCCCAGCGTTCATCAACGCACAGCGGCAGCATCGCAGCCGTATCGTCATCGCCACAGCTTCCAAATATGGAATTGTCACCGGTACAACAGCACAGCGCCAGTACATTGCGCGTCGGGGCTGGTTGCTTGCAGATGTACTTGGTTTACTAGGAAGAGGCACGATTGAGGTTAAACAGCAGCTGTCAGTCTAGTTTCTAGAGCTGCGATAAGAGGTCATAACGTCTATAAATAGAACTCGGGGGAAATCTGTGACTCAGTAAACTCCAATCTATTATTTGTTCTCTAACTGTTGCCTGTCTGTGTGACTGTTCCTTTGTTCGCCTATTGCTTTCATTCTTCTAATTGGATTCAAGTACTAATGTGGGCTGTGTGGGATAGTCTCGTGCCCTTCTGAACCGTGATACGACTCACTGTACACTTAATAGAATTACCCATCTCTATGGCACACACATTCTATTATACTCCGAGGTGGAAATGGAAAAAGTAACTCTGGGAACCCAGCAATGTAGCCTAATAAAATCCTTGAATGCACCTGAAAAAGCTAATTTCACATGTTAGAATGATTTCACTCCCAGACCTGGTTCGGGTTTCCCCCACCTCTGCTTGTAGGTAGGCCTATAGATGTGTAATAATATATTATAGACATAGTCTGTTCCACTAAAGACTTGTTCTAACTTGTCATTCCCCAAAACAAGACATTTTGATCATCCAGTGAGTTAGTCAGTGTTCATGTCAAGTGATAATTTCTCCATTGGACTTGGATCCAGCAAGGTGCCAGCCCAGAAGTGTGTGTGTGTGTGTGTGTGTGTGTGTGTGTGTGTGTGTGTGTGTGTGTGTGTGTGTGTGTGTGTGTGTGTGTGTGTGTGTGTGTGTGCGTGTGCGTGCGTGTGCATGTGTGTGCGTGCGTTTGTTTGTGTGTCTAGTGGACTTGGATCCAGCAAGGTGCCAGTCCAGAAGTGTGTGTGTGTGTGTGCGTGTGCGTGCGTGTGCATGTGTGTGCGTGCGTGTGTTTGTGTGTCTAGTGGACTTGGATCCAGCAAGGTGCCAGTCCAGAAGACCCAAGAATAAACATTTGTCAGAATAACCATTTAACTGTGTCAAGATTTCCATCCCACTGCATGTAAAAATAGTCTGCTATGTGTGCGTTGTGAATGGCACCCTATTCCCTATAGTGCACTACTATAGGTCCTGATCAAAAGTAGTGCACTATATAGGGAATAGGGCACAATTTGAGACAAAGACATTTAATGTTTTCCGGCCTTAGTGCATTCCATCCACTGAGTGAGTGATGGCTTATGTTTGACGTGCAATGTGTGTGCGTGTGTGTGACGTTTGAGATCTGTGAATTTTCACAGTGTAAAAGGGGGAGGAAAGGGGAGGAGGGGGGAGAAAGAGAGGAAACAGGACAGAGACAGAGACAGAAAGGAAGGGAGGGAACGGGGTGTGCGAGAGGAAGAGAAAATATAATGGACAGGGCAAAGGGGAAGGGGAGGAGTCAGAACAGAGGGCAAAGGGGAAGGGGAGGAGTCAGAACAGAGGGTATGAGAGACAGACCCTGAGGAAAGGGAGGGATAGGTAGAGAGAGAGAGAGATGTATGATCATATGTATGACCATATGGCAAATGAATGACCATATTAGAGTAACATATGTTCCTCAGATTACACAGACCCACAAAGAATTTGAAAAAACAAATCAAATTTTGATAAACTCCCATGGCTATTAGGTGAAATACCACAGTGTGCCATCACAGCAGCAATACTTGTGACCTGTTGCCACAAGAAAAGGGCAACCAGTGAAGAACAAACACCATTGTAAATACAATCCATATTTATGTTTATTTATTTTTCCTTTTGTACTCTAACTATTTGTACGTCATTAAAACACTGTACATAGCCATATTCCTTTGAGACTTTTGTGAGTGTAATGTTTACTGTTAATTTCTGATTGTTCATTTCTATTTTGTTTTGTTTTATCTATTTCACTTGCTTTGGCAATGCCAACATATGTTTCCTATGCCAATAAAGCCCTTTGAATTAAATTGAGAGAGAGAGAACGATTGGAATGTGGGGGTAGAGGTGTTGGACTCAACACATTTTGGCTCAGTCAGAGAGCTTGGCTCTTTCATAGACAAGTCTGTCATTGGCCAATTCTTACACAATGTCCCTCCTGTCAGCAATACAATTTAAAGGTCCAATGCAGCTGTTTTTATCTCAATATCAAATCATCTCTGGGTAACGATCCAGTGCCTTACTGTGAATATTTTCAATTACAATGGTCAAAAACAAACACAAATAGCTTCTTAGCAAATATCAATTTCTCAAGCAAGAATATTGCTAGGACTGTCTGGGAGTGGTCTGAGTGGGGAAGGGGGAACTGAAAAGTAGCTGTTATTGGCAGAGAGTTTTGGAACTCTCTTTGTTATTGGTCTATTAACTAATTTACCGCATGGTGATGTCACCAGGTAGGCCATAACTCCATCCCACCCAAACAGGCTGACATTTCAGGCAGTCTTTTCAAACAGCTCTCACTCTAAAAGTGCATTATCACAATTTTCACAGTATAATTACAACCACATATTGTGAAAATATATATAAAACATAGTAAAATCACGCTTTTGACTGCACTGGGCCTTTAAATGAAATAAAAGTATGTTATTGTTAGGATACCACTATTCCTGAAAGAATGTGTTTCCTCATTAAGCAATTGTTAATTCTCTGTGATGAGGTGGACTAGCATAGAGCAGGGCATGCATGAATGACAAGCTAATATTTCTGTGTTGTTCAATATGTATAAATACTACAGTACTGCACTACACTTTTTGGAGCAGGTGTATACATGCAACTGTAAAGGGCATGCATCCTTTATTCAGGGGATGCCTGGATTTAGGAGCACTTAACCAATAAGTCATGCTGTTCTATTCTATTCTGAGTGAATATATAATATGCATTTACATCTCTGTTATATCATTACAAAAGCAGATATGTACAATCCTGACTGTCTAGCTTTGACACAGTACCAAATGACAGTACAGTCCATGGCCACATGACAGCGGAGCTACGTAGAGGAGCTCGGTGCATCGTGCTGGCGTCCTGCTTCGGGGCTCCAGCGCGCATGCGTCAGGTTTGGCGTTGAAGTATCCAATATGTCGCTGGAAGATCCGTTCTTCGTAGTCAAGGGGTAAGGAAGGGTTTCTAAATGAACTGTCAACCAACTTCTATACCGTTTACTTACAGGACAAGTTGAATGTATATGACGTTTGGGGTAGTTTCGTTTGATAACGTGGCGTTTAGAAGTTATCACCCTGTCTGTGGCAAGCTAATTTGTTAGCTAATGCTACAGGCTAGATTCTCAATCAACGTGCGGGTTGAGGTTGACATTAAGGTAGCGACTTCGCGTTGGGGTGTCGTTGAAATCTAGTCTTCGTGTCAAAAGGATTTCTTGAAAGTTGGGTTGCCAGTTTGGCTCTATTGCAACGGGGCAGTTGACGGGGTGTTGTGAAATTGACAGGGATGTGCGGAGTGTCCACACAGATTTGTTTGGGTCAAGTTAGGGCGTTACTTCTCCGCGTTACCTAGAAACTTAGGCTAACGTTACATGCGGTGTTAGAAGCGTTGATGGCACGTGTATTTGTTTGTGTTTTTGTGTGTGAGAGATTGTTGTGTCTTGAGTAGAGGGCATGCAGCTTCGCCAGCTTGCGACATTTGTGTCATCAACCACATAGCTAAACTTGGGATCAGTGAATAGATACTGTAATGAAACAGGCAGGGAGCAGGTCTCGAACCTTCGACCTCCTAGCCCGAGGTCCGGCGCGCTATCGACTGGGCTGCAAAAGCATGCTCAAGCGGCGAGTCGATTTCCGCGCTTATAAACCCAGGGTCGTTACAATACATTGCAGTATCAAATAACATGTTATTAGTCACGTGCGCCGAATACAACAGGTGTAGTAGACCTTACAGTGAAATGCTTACTTACGAGCCCCTAACCAACAATGCAGTTAATATTTTTTTACCAGTAAGAGTAAGAAATAAAAGTAACAAGTAATTAAAGAACAGCAGTAAAATAACAACGAGACTATACACAGGGGGTTACTGGTACAATGTGCGGGAGTACTGGTTAGTTGAGGTAATATGTACATTTAGGTAGAGTTTTTAAAGTGACTATGCGTAGATGATAACAACAGAGAGTAGCAGCGGTGTAAAAAGGGGGGGGGGGGGGGTAGTCTGGGTATCCATTTGGTTAGATGTTCAGGAGTCTTATGGCTTGGGGGTAGAAGCTGTTTAGAAGCCTCTTGGACCTAGACTTGGCGCTCCGGTACTGCTTGCCGTGCAGTAGCAGAGAGAACAGTCTATGACTAGGGTGGCTGGAGTCTTTGCCAATTTTTTGGGTCTACCTCTGACACCGCCTGGTGTAGAGGTCCTGGATGGCAGGAAGCTTGGCCTCAGTGATGTACTGGGCCATACGCTCTACCCTCTGTAGTGCCTTGCGGTCGGAGGCCGAGCAGTTGCTATACCAGGCAGTGATGCAACCAGTCACGATGCTCTCGATGGTGCAGCTGTAGAACCTTTTGATGATCTGAGGACCCATGCCAAATCTTTTCAGTCTTCTGAGGGGGAATAGGTTTTGTCGTGCCCACTAAACGACTGTCTTGGTGTGCTTGGACCATGTTAGATTGTTGGTGATGTGGACACCAAGGAACTTGAAGCTCTCAAGCTGCTCCACTACAGCCTCGTCGATGAGAATGGGGGTGTGCTCGGTCCTCTTTTTCCTGTAGTCCACAATCATCTCCTTTGTCTTGATCACGTTGAGGGAGAGGTTGTTGTCCTGACACCACACGGGCAGGTCTCTGACCTCCTCCCTATAGGCTGTCTCGTCATTGTCGGTGATCAGGCCTACCACTGTTGTGTCGTCTGCAAACTTAATGATGGTGTTGGAGTTGTGCCTGGCCGTGCAGTCGTGGGTGAACAGGGAGTACAGGACGGGACTGAGAACGCACCCCTGGGGGGCTCCAGTGTTGAGGATCAGCGTTGCGGATTTGTTGTTACCTACCCTTACCACCTGGGGGCTGCCGGTCAGGAAGTCCAGGATTCAGTTGCAGAGGGAGGTGTTCAGTCTCAGGGTCCATAGCTTATTGATGAGCTTTGAGGGCACTATGGTGTTGAATGCTGAGCTGTAGTCAATAAACAGCATTCTCACATAGGTGTTCCTTTTGTCCAGGTGGGAAAGGGCAATGTGGAGTGCAATAGAGATTGCATAATCTGTGGATCTGTTTGGGCGGTTTGCAAATTGGAGTGGGTCTAGGGTTTCTGGGATAATGGTGTTGATGTGAGCCATGACCAGTCTTTCAAAGCACTTCATGGCTACAGGCGTGAGTGCTACGGGTCAATAGTCATTTAGGCAGGTTACATTAGTGCTCTTGGGCACAGGGACTATGGTGGTCTGCTTAAAACATGTTGGTATAAAAGACTCGGACAGGGAGCGGTTGCTACATTGTTGTAGCTAACATAGTTAAATATAACAAAGCATTTTTCACTGTCTCTTTAACAAGGTCTTGTTTAAAGTGTGTGTCAGGGAAATGCAGAAAAGGCCTTGTTAAAAGTGTGTGATGTGTATTTTTATGATGTGTGTCTAACCCAGGGCTCCAACTCTGTTCCTGTAGAGCTACCATCCTGTAAATGATCATTCCAAGCCTAATCTAGCGCACCTGGGATTCTAATAATTAGCTGGTTTATAAGATGAATCAGGTTAGTTACAACTGGGATTCGAGTGAAAACCTACACAAGGTTAGCTCTCCAGGAAAAGGGTTGGCGAGCCCTGATCTTTTATATGTATATATTTAACCTTTCTTTAACTAGGCAAGTCAGTTAATTAAGAACAAATTGTTATTTACAATGACGGCCTACACTGGCCAAACCCGGACAACGCTGGGCCAACCTATGGGACTCCCAATCACGGCCGGTTGTGATACAGCCTGATCTAACCGGTGTGTGTTGTCTCAGGGAGGTCCAGAAGGCGTTGTCTCGTGCCAGGAGCCTTTACGAACGCTGGGAGGAGCTTCTGGAGGAGGGCACTCAGGTACACACACACACACACACACTGGACACACACGCCTCTTAACTTAACTGCATTTCTACTGGAATGTGTGCAGCCACAGCATGTAAAACAACAGCTTGGAATGTGTGCAGCCACAGCATGTAAAACAACAGCTTGGAATGTGTGCAGCCACAGCATGTAAAACAACAGCTTGGAATGTGTGCAGCCACAGCATGTAAAACAACAGCTTGGAATGTGTGCAGCCACAGCATGTAAAACAACAGCTTGGAATGTGTGCAGCCACAGCATGTAAAACAACAGCTTGGAATGTGTGCAGCCACAGCATGTAAAACAACAGCTTGGAATGTGTGCAGCCACAGCATGTATAAAAACAGCGTGGAATGTGTGCAGCCTCAGCATGTAAACAACAGCTTGGAATGTGTGCAGCCACAGCATGTATAACAGCAGCTTGGAATGTGTGCAGCCACAGCATGTAAAACAACAGCTTGGAATGTGTGCAGCCACAGCATGTAAAACAACAGCTTGGAATGTGTGCAGCCACAGCATGTAAAACAACAGCTTGGAATGTGTGCAGCCACAGCATGTATAACAACAGCTTGGAATGTGTGCAGCCACAGCATGTAAAACAACAGCTTGGAATGTGTGCAGCCACAGCATGTATAAAAACAGCTTGGAATGTGTGCAGCCACAGCATGTAAAACACCAGCTTGGAATGTGTGCAGCCACAGCATGTATAACAACAGGTTGGAATGTGTGCAGCCACAGCATGTAAAACAACAGCTTGGAATGTGTGCAGCCACAGCATGTAAAATAACAGCTTGTCATCATCAATCTCTGACTTACTAGTGTAGCCTGTACAGTCCCTACCTACCTGATATGTACTCTTACTGTTCTCTGTAACTCTATCTATAATGTACAGGTGAGCATTGACTTTTCACTGTGTTCCGTCTCATGTTTGACATGCCTAAATGTTTTTTTTGTTTGTTGTGCAGGTGAGCAAAGATGAGCTGGACTGGAGCACCAATGAACTGAGGAACTGTCTCAGAGCCATAGACTGGGACCTGGAGGACCTGAGTGAAACCATCAGTATCTTTTTCTGTCTTTATAAACACAACGCTTACACACACAGAGAGAACGGGGGAAATGAATGAAAGATGACAGAGTATGCTATATGAGGGCACTTCCATGTAAATGGACCAATGAGCACCAACGTCAAGTTCATAGGATCACATCGAATGTTATTTGTCACGTGCTGAGTACAACAGGTGTAGACCTTACTGTGAAATGTTTACTACAAGCCCTTAGCCCTTAACCAACAATGCAGTTCAAGAAATGGAGTTAAGAAAATACACTGCTCAAAAAAATAAAGGGAACACTAAAATAACACATCCTAGATCTGAATGAATGAAATATTCTTATTAATTACTTTTTTCTTTACATAGTTGAATGTGCTGACAACAAAATCACACAAATTATCAATGGAAATCAAATTTATCAACCCATGGAGGTCTGGATTTGGAGTCACACTCAAAATTAAAATGGAAAACCACACTACAGGCTGATCCAACTTTGATGTAATGTCCTTAAAACAAGTCAAAATGAAGCTCAGTAGTGTGTGTGGCCTCCACGTGCCTGTATGACCTCCCTACAACGCCTGGGCATGCTCCTGATGAGGTGGCGGATGGTCTCCTGAGGGATCTCCTCCCAGACCTGGACTAAAGCATCCGCCAACTCCTGGACAGTCTGTGGTGCAACGTGGCGTTGGTGGATGGAGCGAGACATGATGTCCCAGATGTGGTCAATTGGATTCAGGTCTGGGGAACGGGCGGGCCAGTCCATAGCATCAATGCCTTCCTCTTGCAGGAACTGCTGACACACTCCAGCCACATGAGGTTTAGCATTGTCTTGCATTAGGAGGAACCCAGGGCCAACCGCACCAGCATATGGTCTCACAAGGGGTCTGAGGATCTCATCTCGGTACCTAATGGCAGTCAGGCTACCTCTGGCGAGCACATGGAGGGCTGTGCGGCCCCCCCAAAGAAATGCCACCCCACACCATGACTGACCCACCGCCAAACCGGTCATGCTGGAGGATGTTGCAGGCAGAAGAACATTCTCCACGGCGTCTCCAGACTCTGTCACGTCTGTCACATGTGCTCAGTGTGAACCTGCTTTCATCTGTGAAGAGCACAGGGCGCCAGTGGCGAATTTGCCAATCTTGGTGTTCTCTGGCAAATGCCAAACGTCCTGCATGGTGTTGGGCTGTAAGCACAACCCCCACCTGTGGATATCGGGCCCTCATACCACCCTCGTGGAGTCTGTTTCTGACCGTTTGAGCAGACACATGCACATTTGTGGCCTGCTGGAGGTCATTTTCGCAGGGCGCTGGCAGTGCACCTCCTTGCACAAAGGCGGAGGTAGCGGTCCTGCTGCTGGGTTGTTGCCCTCCTACGGCCTCCTCCACGTCTCCTGATGTACTGGCCTGTCTCCTGGTAGCGCCTCCATGCTCTGGACACTACGCTGACAGACACAGCAAACCTTCTTGCCACAGCTCGCATTGATGTGCCATCCTGGATGAGCTGCACTACCTGAGCCACTTGTGTGGGTTTTAGACTCCGTCTCATGCTACCACTAGAGTGAAAGCACCGCCAGCATTCAAAAGTGCCCAAAACATCAGCCAGGAAGCATAGGAACTGAGAAGTGGTCTGTGGTCACCACCTGCAGAACCACTCCTTTATTGGGGGTGTCTTGCTAATTGCCTGTAATTTCTACCTTTTGTCTATTCCATTTGCACAACAGCATGTGAAATTTATTGTCAATCAGTGTTGCTTCCTAAGTGGACAGTTTGATTTCACAGAAGTGTGATTGACTTGGAGTTACATTGTGTTGTTTAAGTGTTCCCTTTATTTTTTTGAGCAGTGTATATATATATACACACACACAAACTGGCCCAAAGACCAACTGAGTCCTAGACTATGATATCTGGAGCAGGACAGCTGATATGAATGAGGTGTGTGTGTGTAGAGCGTAGGCCTCTGTGTGTGTGTAGAGCGTAGGCCTCTGTGTGTGTGTGTAGAGTGTAGGCCTCTGTGTGTGTGTGTAGAGCGTAGGCCTCTGTGTGTGTGTGTAGAGCGTAGGCCTCTGTGTGTGTGTGTAGAGCGTAGGCCTCTGTGTGTGTGTGTGTAGAGCGTAGGCCTCTGTGTGTGTGTGTGTAGAGCGTAGGCCTCTGTGTGTGTGTGTGTGTAGAGCGTAGGCCTCTGTGTGTGTGTGTGTGTAGAGCGTAGGCCTCTGTGTGTGTGTGTGTGTAGAGCGTAGGCCTCTGTGTGTGTGTGTAGAGCGTAGGCCTCTGTGTGTGTGTGTGTAGAGCGTAGGCCTCTGTGTGTGTGTGTGTAGAGCGTAGGCCTCTGTGTGTGTGTGTGTGTAGAGCGTAGGCCTCTGTGTGTGTGTGTGTGTAGAGCGTAGGCCTCTGTGTGTGTGTGTGTGTAGAGCGTAGGCCTCTGTGTGTGTGTGTGTGTAGAGCGTAGGCCTCTGTGTGTGTGTGTGTGTAGAGCGTAGGCCTCTGTGTGTGTGTGTGTGTGTAGAGCGTAGGCCTCTGTGTGTGTGTGTGTAGAGCGTAGGCCTCTGTGTGTGTGTGTGTGTGTAGAGCGTAGGCCTCTGTGTGTGTGTGTGTGTAGAGCGTAGGCCTCTGTGTGTGTGTGTGTGTAGAGCGTAGGCCTGTGTGTGTGTGTGTAGAGCGTAGGCCTGTGTGTGTGTGTGTGTGTAGAGCGTAGGCCTGTGTGTGTGTGTGTGTAGTGCGTAGGCCTGTGTGTGTGTAGAGGCTAGGCCTGTGTGTGTGTGTAGAGCGTAGGCCTGTGTGTATAGTTACAGGTGTTCAAAAACAAATCTCTTGAGTCCAAAGGGGGGCACTGCCTGCTGTACTCGGCAGAACCACATTCCTAACAATTTCTGAGGAGAACCCTGAGATCTGTGTGTGCTGAGCCTTGACCCTCTCCCAGGTATCGTTGAGTCCAACCCGGGGAAGTTCCGCCTGGGGGAGAATGAGCTGCAGGAGAGGAGAGACTTTGTGGAGCGGACACGGCAGGCCGTACAGGTAACACTGTGTAGTATCACTACCTGTCTGTCACCGGCAGGTAGCCTAGTGGTTTGAGATGGGGGGAGGGGGGGGGGGGGGCAGGTAGCCTAGTGGTTAGAGCGTTGGGCCAGTAACCGAAAGATTGCTGAATTGAATCCCCGAGCTGACAAGGAAAAAAATCTGTGGTTCTGCCCCTGAGCAAGGCAGTAAACCCACTGTTCCCTGGGCGCCGAAGACGTGGATGTCGATGAAGGCAGCCCCCCGCACCTCTCTGATTCAGAGGGGTTGGGTTAAATGTGGAAGACACATTTCAGTTGAATGTATTCAGTTGTACAACTGACTAGGTATACCCCTTTCCCTTTCCCTACCTCTATAACTGAAAAGAAAAGGAGATTTCTACAGCTACATTTGATTGGATGAAATCTACGGTGTGTAATCTGTCGCTACTGTAGCTAACGCTGTGTGTTGTTGTCGCTACTGTAGCTAACACTGTGTTGTTGTAGCTACTGTAGCTAACACTGTGTGTTGTTGTCGCTACTGTAGCTAACACTGTGTGTTGTTGTCGCTACTGTAGCTAACACTGTGTGTTGTTGTCGCTACTGTAGCTAACACTGTGTGTTGTTGTCGCTACTGTAGCTAACGCTGTGTGTTGTTGTCGCTACTGTAGCTAACGCTGTGTGTTGTTGTCGCTACTGTAGCTAACGCTGTGTGTTGTTGTCGCTACTGTAGCTAACGCTGTGTGTTGTTGTCGCTACTGTAGCTAACGCTGTGTTGTTGTCGCTACTGTAGCTAACGCTGTGTTGTTGTAGCTACTGTAGCTAACACTGTGTGTTGTTGTCGCTACTGTAGCTAACACTGTGTGTTGTTGTCGCTACTGTAGCTAACACTGTGTGTTGTTGTCGCTACTGTAGCTAACGCTGTGTGTTGTTGTCGCTACTGTAGCTAACGCTGTGTGTTGTTGTAGCTACTGTAGCTAACGCTGTGTGTTGTTGTAGCTACTGTAGCTAACACTGTGTGTTGTTGTAGCTAACACTGTGTGTTGTTGTCGCTACTGTAGCTAACACTGTGTGTTGTTGTCGCTACTGTAGCTAACGCTGTGTGTTGTTGTCGCTACTGTAGCTAACGCTGTGTGTTGTTGTCGCTACTGTAGCTAACGCTGTGTGTTGTTGTCGCTACTGTAGCTAACGCTGTGTGTTGTTGTCGCTACTGTAGCTAACGCTGTGTGTTGTTGTCGCTACTGTAGCTAACGCTGTGTTGTTGTAGCTACTGTAGCTAACACTGTGTGTTGTTGTCGCTACTGTAGCTAACACTGTGTGTTGTTGTCGCTACTGTAGCTAACGCTGTGTGTTGTTGTCGCTACTGTAGCTAACGCTGTGTGTTGTTGTCGCTACTGTAGCTAACGCTGTGTGTTGTTGTAGCTACTGTAGCTAACGCTGTGTGTTGTTGTCGCTACTGTAGCTAACGCTGTGTGTTGGTGTCGCTACTGTAGCTAACGCTGTGTGTTGTTGTAGCTACTGTAGCTAACACTGTGTGTTGTTGTAGCTAACACTGTGTGTTGTTGTAGCTACTGTAGCTAACGCTGTGTGTTGTTGTCGCTACTGTAGCAAACGCTGTGTGTTGTTGTCGCTACTGTAGCTAACACTGTGTGTTGTTGTCGCTACTGTAGCTAACGCTGTGTGTTGTTGTCGCTACTGTAGCTAACGCTGTGTGTTGTTGTAGCTACTGTAGCTAACACTGTGTGTTGTTGTAGCTAACACTGTGTGTTGTTGTAGCTACTGTAGCTAACGCTGTGTGTTGTTGTCGCTACTGTAGCTAACGCTGTGTGTTGTTGTAGCTACTGTAGCTAACACTGTGTGTTGTTGTAGCTAACACTGTGTGTTGTTGTCGCTACTGTAGCTAACGCTGTGTGTTGTAGCTACTGTAGCTAACGCTGTGTGTTGTTGTCGCTACTGTAGCTAACGCTGTGTGTTGTTGTAGCTACTGTAGCTAACACTGTGTGTTGTTGTAGCTAACACTGTGTGTTGTTGTCGCTACTGTAGCTAACACTGTGTGTTGTTGTCGCTACTGTAGCTGACACTGTGTGTTGTTGTCGCTACTGTAGCTGACACTGTGTGTTGTGTGTAGGAGATGAAGGAGCAACTCTCCAGTCCCTCTGTTGTGGCCCAGGCAGAGAAGAAGAACAGACAGGTTGGTTTGCCTGTCTACACACTATTTCTCTCACTCTCTCTCTCTTAAGCTACACACCTTTATTTTGATACACGTTGACTTATGCAGGCATTTCCTCTGTCTCACACGTTGTAACATCAGTTGGTGTCTGTCTATCTCAGGCTCTGATGGGTGCCTCTGGGCAGGACAGGTCTGATGGTCTGGAGTCTCACCTGGTGTCAACCAACTCCAGATACATCCAGGATCAACAGGAACAACAGCAGGTAGATTGGAGGGAAGAGGGTCAGCGGGAAGGTTTCTGTGTCTCCTTGATATACAAGGAACAAGATGGTGGTTCATGTGATGATGGTTTAGGGCTGCGGTGTGGACATGAAGCTACGGTTGGGGTTAGGAGGATGATGATGATGAAGGTGTTCTCCACAGTTGATCATGCAGGACCAGGATGAGCAGTTGGAGCTGGTGACAGGAAGCATCAGAGTACTGAAAGACATGTCAGGACGCATCGGAGATGAACTAGACCAGCAGGCTGTGTGAGTGTACACACACACACACACACACACATTTGGTGGTGAGGGTCAAGGGAAGGGAAGGGAATAGGGGTTGGAACCTCTCCACCTGCTACCCTTAAGGGACCACACCTCCCTCCCTCTTCCACTGGTTATCCCGACTTAAATAGCTGCCTCGTGTGTGTGTGAGGAAAGGAGATACCTAGTCAGTTGTACAACAGAATACATTCAACCGAAATGTCTCTTCCACATTTAACCCAACCCCTCTGAATCAGAGACGTTGCCTTTAATCGACGTCATCGGCGCCCGGGCAGCAGTTGTTGTTGAGAGTTAACCGCCTTGCTCCAGTGTATGTGTGTGCTTTTAAAGGGTTGAAGGAGCCTCTGTGTGTACTGAACGTTTACATGTGAATTCCATTGTTGTCATGTAATCTCACAGTGTACTTCCCATGCTGAGACGTGTGTATTTGAAGGGTTCAGTGAGTGTGTACTTTACGTGTGTTCATTGTTTGTGATTCTCCTGTATGTTCCAGTTTTTTAGGGGTGTTTTAGACAGTTTACAGTGTGTCTCGATGGTCTAAGTGTGTGTGTGTGTGTAAGCAGCAGGTAGCCTAGTGGTTAAGAGCGTTGGGCCAGTAACCAAACGATCACTGGTTTGAATCCCAGAGCCGACTAGGTGAAACATCTGTTTGTGCCCTTGAGCAAGGCACTTCACCCTAATTGCTCCTGTAAGTCACTCTGGATAAGAACATGAATGTGTGTCTAACACCTATTTTGTCCTGTATGTTCCAGAATGCTAGGAGATTTTGGAGAGGAGATGGACCAGACGGGTTCTAGGATGGACTCTGTCCTCAAGAAGATGGAGAAAGTCTCCCACATGACCAGCAGTGAGTTAACACACATACATACGCTCCATCTCTGTCAGTTCTTCTCTCTCTCTCTCACACAGACGACAAGTACAACACCATGTCACACCCCCTCTCTTTACCTTAATATCACTCTCTCTCTTCCTCTGTCTCCCTCTCTTTACCTTAATATCACTCTCTCTCTTCCTCTGTCTCCCTCTCTCTCTGTCTCCCTCTCTTTACCTTAATATCACTCTCTCTCTTCCTCTGTCTCCCCCTCTTTACCTTAATATCACTCTCTCTCTTCCTCTGTCTCCCTCCCTCTGTCTCCCTTTCTTTACCTTAATATCACACTCTATCTCTTCCTGTCTCCCTCTCTTTACCTTAATATCACTCTCTCTCTCTCTGTCTCCCTCTCTTTACCTTAATATCACTCTCTCTCTCTGTCTCCCTCTCTTTACCTTAATATCACTCTCTCTCTTCCTCTGTCTCCCTCCCTCTCTGTCTCCCTCTCTTTACCTTAATATCGCTCTCTCTCTTCCTCTGTCTCCCTCTCTTTACCTTAATATCACTCTCTCTCTCTCTCCCTCTCTTTACCTTAATATCACTCTCTCTCTTCCTCTGTCTCCCTCTCTCTCTGTCTCCCTCTCTTTACCTTAATATCACTCTCTCTCTTCCTCTGTCTCCCTCTCTTTACCTTAATATCACTCTCTCTCTTCCTCTGTCTCCCTCTCTCTCTGTCTCCCTCTCTTTACCTTAATATCACTCTCTCTCTTCCTCTGTCTCCCTCTCTTTACCTTAATATCACTCTCTCTCTTCCTCTGTCTCCCTCTCTCTCTGTCTCCCTCTCTTTACCTTAATATCACTCTCTCTCTTCCTCTGTCTCCCTCTCTCTCTGTCTCCCTCTCTTTACCTTAATATCACTCTCTCTCTTCCTCTGTCTCCCTCCCTCTCTGTCTCCCTCTCTTTACCTTAATATCACTCTCTCTTCCTCTGTCTCCCTCTCTTTACCTTAATATCACTCTCTCTCTTCCTCTGTCTCCCCCTCTTTACCTTAATATCACTCTCTCTCTTCCTCTGTCTCCCCCTCTTTACCTTAATATCACTCTCTCTCTTCCTCTGTCTCCCTCCCTCTGTCTCCCTTTCTTTACCTTAATATCACACTCTATCTCTTCCTGTCTCCCTCTCTTTACTTTAATATCACTCTCTCTCTCTCTGTCTCCCTCTCTTTACCTTAATATCACTCTCTCTCTCTCTGTCTCCCTCTCTTTACCTTAATATCACTCTCTCTCTTCCTCTGTCTCCCTCCCTCTCTGTCTCCCTCTCTTTACCTTAATATCGCTCTCTCTCTTCCTCTGTCTCCCTCTCTTTACCTTAATATCACTCTCTCTCTTCCTCTGTCTCCCCCTCTTTACCTTAATATCACTCTCTCTCTTCCTCTGTCTCCCCCTCTTTACCTTAATATCACTCTCTCTCTTCCTCTGTCTCCCTCCCTCTGTCTCCCTTTCTTTACCTTAATATCACTCTCTCTCTCTCTGTCTCCCTCTCTTTACCTTAATATCACTCTCTCTCTTCCTCTGTCTCCCTCCCTCTCTTTACCTTAATATCGCTCTCTCTCTTCCTCTGTCTCCCTCTCTTTACCTTAATATCACTCTCTCGCTCTGTCTCCCTCTCTTTACCTTAATATCACTCTCTCTCTTCCTCTGTCTCCCTCTCTCTCTGTCTCCCTCTCTTTACCTTAATATCACTCTCTCTCTTCCTGTCTCCCTCTAATATACATTGTAATAAAATAATGAAGAATAATAAAACATGGTAGTACCATCATTACTAGTACCATCATTACTAGTACCATCATTACCACTACCACCATCATTACTACTACCACCATCATTACTACTACCACCATCATTACCACTACCGCCATCATTACTACTACCACCATCATTACTACTACCACCATCATTACTACTACCATCATCATTACCACTACCGCCATCATTACTACTACCGCCATCATTACTACTACCGCCATCATTACTACTACCACCATCATTACTACTACCACCATCATTACCACTACCGCCATCATTACTACTACCACCATCATTACTACTACCACCATCATTACTACTACCACCATCATTACTACTACCACCATCATTACTACTACCACCATCATTACTACTACCACCATCATTACTACTACCACCATCATTACTACTACCGCCATCATTACTACTACCGCCATCATTACTACTACCGCCATCATTACTACTACCACCATCATTACTACTACCATCATCATTACCACTACCGCCATCATTACTACTACCGCCATCATTACTACCACCGCCATCATTACTACTACCACCATCATTACTACTACCACCATCATTACTACTACCATCATTACTACTACCGCCATCATTACCACTACCGCCATCATTACCACCACCGCCATCATTACTACTACCACCATCATTACTACTACCATCATTACTACTACCACCATCATTACTACTACCACCATCATTACTACTACCATCATTACTACTACCGCCATCATTACCACTACCGCCATCATTACCACCACCGCCATCATTACTACTACCACCATCATTACTACTACCATCATTACTACTACCGCCATCATTACCACTACCGCCATCATTACCACTACCGCCATCATTACCACTACCACCATCATTACTACTACCATCATTACCACTACCGCCATCATTACCACTACCGCCATCATTACTACTACCGCCATCATTACTACTACCATCATTACTACTACCGCCATCATTACCACTACCGCCATCATTACCACCACCGCCATCATTACCACCACCGCCATCATTACCACCGCCGCCGCCATTACCACCGCCACCGCCATTACCACCGCCGCCGCCATTACCACCGCCGCCGCCATTACTACCACCGCCGCCGCCATTACTACCGCCGCCGCCATTACTACCACCGCCGCCGCCATTACTACCACCGCCGCCGCCATTACTACCACCGCCGCCGCCATTACTACCGCCGCCGCCATTACTACCGCCGCCGCCATTACTACCGCCGCCGCCATTACTACCGCCGCCGCCATTACTACCGCCGCCGCCATTACTACCGCCGCCGCCATTACCGCCGCCGCCGCCGCCATTACCGCCGCCGCCGCCGCCATTACCGCCGCCGCCGTCGCCATTACCGCCGCCGCCGTCGCCATTACCGCCGCCGCCGTCGCCATTACCGCCGCCGCCGTCGCCATTACCGCCGTCGCCATTACCGCCGCCGCCGTCGCCATTACCGCCGCCGCCGTCGCCATTACCGCCGCCGCCGTCGCCATTACCGCCGCCGCCGTCGCCATTACCGCCGCCGCCGTCGCCATTACCGCCGCCGCCGTCGCCATTACCGCCGCCGCCGTCGCCATTACCGCCGCCGCCATTACCGCCGCCGCCATTACCGCCGCCGCCATTACCGCCGTCGCCGTCGCCACTACTCCCGCCGCCGCCGCCGCCACTACTCCCGCCGCCGCCGCCGCCACTACTTCCCGCCGCCGCCGCCGCCACTACTTCCCGCCGCCGCCGCCGCCACTACTCCCGCCGCCGCCGCCGCCACTACTCCCGCCGCCGCCACTACTCCCGCCGTTACCGCCGCCACTACTCCCGCCGTTACCGCCGCCGTCACTACC